>NC_083741.1:2620000-2642500 GCF_033458585.1 Syngnathus typhle
GCTTAGCCGCCTTTCGAGCTGCCATGCCGGGCTTGAGTTAGTGGTTTGCGCCCGGTACTCTACGTTAAAAGTCAGGCGGAACGGCTCTGAAGCTCCAGACGGTGCTTCCTTGAATGCTTAGCCGCCTTTCGAGCTGCCATGCCGGGCTTGAGTTAGTGGTTTGCGCCCGGTACTCTACGTTAAAAGTCAGGCGGAACGGCTCTGAAGCTCCAGACGGTGCTTCCTTGAATGCTTAGCCGCCTTTCGAGCTGCCATGCCGGGCTTGAGTTAGTGGTTTGCGCCCGGTACTCTACGTTAAAAGTCAGGCGGAACGGCTCTGAAGCTCCAGACGGTGCTTCCTTGAATGCTTAGCCGCCTTTCGAGCTGCCATGCCGGGCTTGAGTTAGTGGTTTGCGCCCGGTACTCTACGTTAAAAGTCAGGCGGAACGGCTCTGAAGCTCCAGACGGTGCTTCCTTGAATGCTTAGCCGCCTTTCGAGCTGCCATGCCGGGCTTGAGTTAGTGGTTTGCGCCCGGTACTCTACGTTAAAAGTCAGGCGGAACGGCTCTGAAGCTCCAGACGGTGCTTCCTTGAATGCTTAGCCGCCTTTCGAGCTGCCATGCCGGGCTTGAGTTAGTGGTTTGCGCCCGGTACTCTACGTTAAAAGTCAGGCGGAACGGCTCTGAAGCTCCAGACGGTGCTTCCTTGAATGCTTAGCCGCCTTTCGAGCTGCCATGCCGGGCTTGAGTTAGTGGTTTGCGCCCGGTACTCTACGTTAAAAGTCAGGCGGAACGGCTCTGAAGCTCCAGACGGTGCTTCCTTGAATGCTTAGCCGCCTTTCGAGCTGCCATGCCGGGCTTGAGTTAGTGGTTTGCGCCCGGTACTCTACGTTAAAAGTCAGGCGGAACGGCTCTGAAGCTCCAGACGGTGCTTCCTTGAATGCTTAGCCGCCTTTCGAGCTGCCATGCCGGGCTTGAGTTAGTGGTTTGCGCCCGGTACTCTACGTTAAAAGTCAGGCGGAACGGCTCTGAAGCTCCAGACGGTGCTTCCTTGAATGCTTAGCCGCCTTTCGAGCTGCCATGCCGGGCTTGAGTTAGTGGTTTGCGCCCGGTACTCTACGTTAAAAGTCAGGCGGAACGGCTCTGAAGCTCCAGACGGTGCTTCCTTGAATGCTTAGCCGCCTTTCGAGCTGCCATGCCGGGCTTGAGTTAGTGGTTTGCGCCCGGTACTCTACGTTAAAAGTCAGGCGGAACGGCTCTGAAGCTCCAGACGGTGCTTCCTTGAATGCTTAGCCGCCTTTCGAGCTGCCATGCCGGGCTTGAGTTAGTGGTTTGCGCCCGGTACTCTACGTTAAAAGTCAGGCGGAACGGCTCTGAAGCTCCAGACGGTGCTTCCTTGAATGCTTAGCCGCCTTTCGAGCTGCCATGCCGGGCTTGAGTTAGTGGTTTGCGCCCGGTACTCTACGTTAAAAGTCAGGCGGAACGGCTCTGAAGCTCCAGACGGTGCTTCCTTGAATGCTTAGCCGCCTTTCGAGCTGCCATGCCGGGCTTGAGTTAGTGGTTTGCGCCCGGTACTCTACGTTAAAAGTCAGGCGGAACGGCTCTGAAGCTCCAGACGGTGCTTCCTTGAATGCTTAGCCGCCTTTCGAGCTCTCCTGCCCGGCGTGGGTTTCGCGTCCGCGCCCGGTACATTATGGAAGCCAAAAAAAAAAAAAATTCTAAGTGCGAGTGGGACCGGCCTGGGGGGCTTCCTTGAAAGCCCATCCGCCCTCCGAGCTCTCCCACCGGTCGTGGGTTGGCGTCCGCCACTGCTCAAAGCGAACTTCAAATCATCTGCTTAATAATGTGGAACGCCATTCTTGAGTAGTTTCTCCTTAATGTGGGCTCAACTGGCCGGTAATCATCACCGGTGTCTGAAATTGATCTCAGTTATCCAAAGAGCCCTGACACGGAATACCGTCCATGAGTTTAATTGAAAAACAAAAAATTTAATCTTTCTGACACATAAATACAATTTGCATAATAATTTGGAACACAGTGTAGACTTCCAGCGGACCGCGCGCGGCTCGGCTGACGGCGCAGCGCGATCTGGTACCGCTGCGCGGGACGAAACACGCCCCGTGCAGAGTTCCAGGCGGCCGGGAAGACATTTAAGCGCTGCCGCTGCCGCCTCGGCGGGGAGTTGCCGTCCTCCGGTGGACACGACGAGTAAATACACCAGCAATCGCACTTACACCGTGTTCCAAATTATTATGCAAATGACATTTATCTCAGATTTTCCTAAATAGTCGATGCAAAATGAGTCAGCATAATTTTCAAGTCATCAACCATTATTTTGATGAATTCTAATTTTATTGAACAAACCTCCGAATGATCACAGAATTTTTAAAAAATAAAAAACTTAAAATGCACTGTTCCACATTATTACGCACAACAGAGTTTTATAACATTTTATAGGTTTTTATGAACTGAAATGCCCATCTTAAGAATTTACAGCATTAGGAGGTCATATTTACTGAAATCAAAAGCTATTTCAAAGAAAAGACAAACAAGTTACATTTTAACATAGGACCCTTTATTTCAATAAAAAACAAAGTTACATTTTAACATAGGACCCTTTGTTCAACAGCAGCTTCACGATTCTTCCATCCACTGAACTTGTGAGTTTTTGTACAGTTTCTGGTTGAATTTCTTGGCAGGATCTAAGAATAGCCTGCCAGAGCTGCTCTTTGGAATTGAACTGCCTCCCACCTTCGTAGATTTTCTGCTTGACGATGCTCCACAAGTTTTCAATAGGATTGAGGTCAGGGGAGCATGGGGGCCACACCATCAGTTTCTCTCCCTTTATTCCCATAGATGCCAAAGACGTTGACGTATTTCTTGCAGCATGAGATGGTGCATTGTCATGCATGAAGATGATCTTTTGACGGAAAGCACGGTTCTTCCTGTTGTACCATGGACAGAAGTGTTGAGTCAGAAATTCCACGTAGTTAACAGACGTAATTTTGACGCCTTCAGGGACCCTAAAGGGGCCAAGCAGCTCTCTCCCCATGATTCCGGCCCAAAACATCACTCCGCCACCTCCCTGCTGACGCCGCAGCCTTGTTGGGCTATCGTGGCCGTCCACCAACCATCCACGACTCCATCCATCTGTAAAGTCAAGTCAAATCAAGTTTATTTGTATAGCCCTAAATCACAAGCAGTCTCAAAGGGCTTCACATAGACAGAAATTGACAATTATTCTCAAAGCATCCCCTGAGCTCTCAAAAGTGCAAGGAAAAACTTAAAAAACCCTACCTGGCCCATCCAAGGTTGCACGGCACTCGTCGGTGAACAGGACTGTCTGAAAATTTGTCTTCATGTAAGTCTGGGCCCACTGCAGCCGTTTCTGCTTGTTCGCGTTGTTCAGGGGTGGCCGAATGGAGGGTTTCCGCACAACTGCAAGCCTCTGGAGGATCCTGCACCTCGTCGTTCGTGGGACTTCACTGGCACCAGCAGCGTCGAATATTTGTTTGCTCGTCTTTAGTGGCATGCTTGCAGCCGCCCTCTTGATTCGATTTGTTTGTCTTGCAGAAACCTTCCTTGTCGTGCCTTTGTCTGCCCGAACGCGCGTTTGCTCCGAATCAGCGACGAATTTCTTCAAAGTTCGATGGTCGCGCTTAAGCTTTCGTGCAATATCGAATGTCTGCATACCTTGTCCAAGGCATCGAACGATTTCACGCTTCTCGACAGCAGAGAGATCCTTTTTCCTCCCCATGGTTGAACGAAATGGCCGAACGCTTAAAAACGCGGAACTTAAATAGACTTGTTAATTACTACAATTGCGCTCACCTGGCAGACTACCATGGACTGTACCATGACTGAGGGTGATTTCAGTACTTGAAAAACAAAAAATGTAATCTTTATGACACTTAAATACATTTTGCATAATAATTTGGAACACGGGACCGTGTTCCAAATTATTATGCAAAGGATATTTATCTCAGATTTTCCTAAATAGCTTCCTTGAAATGTTACCCGGCTTTTGAGCTCTCCTGCCCGGCGTGGGTTTGCGTCAGCGCCCGGTAACATTATGGAAGCTAAAAGAAAGAAAAAAGAAACAAATCTAAGTGCGATTGCTGGTGTCTAAATACATTTTGCATAATAATTTGGAACACGGGACCGTGTTCCAAATTATTATGCAAGTGATATTTATCTCAGATTTTCCTAAATAGCTTTACTCGTCGTGCCGACCGGAGGGAGGCCACTCCCCGCCGCAGCTGAACAGTCATCCCGGCCTAGTGGAGGTCTGCGCAGGGGGGGTCTTCCTTGAAATCTTAGCCGCCTTCCGAGCTCTCCTGCCGGGCGTGGGTTTGCGTCAGCGGCCGGTGTCATTTACTCGTCGTGCCGACCGGAGGGAGGCCACTCCCCGCCGCAGCTGAACAGTCATCCCGGCCTAGTGGAGGTCTGCGCAGGGGGGGTCTTCCTTGAAATCTTAGCCGCCTTCCGAGCTCTCCTGCCGGGCGTGGGTTTGCGTCAGCGGCCGGTGTCATTTACTCGTCGTGCCGACCGGAGGGAGGCCACTCCCCGCTACAGCTGAACAGTCATCCCGGCCTAGTGGAGGTCTGCGCAGGGGGGGTCTTCCTTGAAATCTTAGCCGCCTTCCGAGCTCTCCTGCCGGGCGTGGGTTTGCGTCAGCGGCCGGTGTCATTTACTCGTCGTGCCGACCGGAGGGAGGCCACTCCCCGCCACAGCTGAACAGTCATCCCGGCCTAGTGGAGGTCTGCGCAGGGGGGGTCTTCCTTGAAATCTTAGCCGCCTTCCGAGCTCTCCTGCCGGGCGTGGGTTTGCGTCAGCGGCCGGTGTCATTTACTCGTCGTGCCGACCGGAGGGAGGCCACTCCCCGCCACAGCTGAACAGTCATCCCGGCCTAGTGGAGGTCTGCGCAGGGGGGGTCTTCCTTGAAATCTTAGCCGCCTTCCGAGCTCTCCTGCCGGGCGTGGGTTTGCGTCAGCGGCCGGTGTCATTTACTCGTCGTGCCGACCGGAGGGAGGCCACTCCCCGCCGCAGCTGAACAGTCATCCCGGCCTAGTGGAGGTCTGCGCAGGGGGGGTCTTCCTTGAAATCTTAGCCGCCTTCCGAGCTCTCCTGCCGGGCGTGGGTTTGCGTCAGCGGCCGGTGTCATTTACTCGTCGTGCCGACCGGAGGGAGGCCACTCCCCGCCGCAGCTGAACAGTCATCCCGGCCTAGTGGAGGTCTGCGCAGGGGGGGTCTTCCTTGAAATCTTAGCCGCCTTCCGAGCTCTCCTGCCGGGCGTGGGTTTGCGTCAGCGGCCGGTGTCATTTACTCGTCGTGCCGACCGGAGGGAGGCCACTCCCCGCCGCAGCTGAACAGTCATCCCGGCCTAGTGGAGGTCTGCGCAGGGGGGGTCTTCCTTGAAATCTTAGCCGCCTTCCGAGCTCTCCTGCCGGGCGTGGGTTTGCGTCAGCGGCCGGTGTCATTTACTCGTCGTGCCGACCGGAGGGAGGCCACTCCCCGCCGCAGCTGAACAGTCATCCCGGCCTAGTGGAGGTCTGCGCAGGGGGGGTCTTCCTTGAAATCTTAGCCGCCTTCCGAGCTCTCCTGCCGGGCGTGGGTTTGCGTCAGCGGCCGGTGTCATTTACTCGTCGTGCCGACCGGAGGGAGGCCACTCCCCGCCGCAGCTGAACAGTCATCCCGGCCTAGTGGAGGTCTGCGCAGGGGGGGTCTTCCTTGAAATCTTAGCCGCCTTCCGAGCTCTCCTGCCGGGCGTGGGTTTGCGTCAGCGGCCGGTGTCATTTACTCGTCGTGCCGACCGGAGGGAGGCCACTCCCCGCTACAGCTGAACAGTCATCCCGGCCTAGTGGAGGTCTGCGCAGGGGGGGTCTTCCTTGAAATCTTAGCCGCCTTCCGAGCTCTCCTGCCGGGCGTGGGTTTGCGTCAGCGGCCGGTGTCATTTACTCGTCGTGCCGACCGGAGGGAGGCCACTCCCCGCCACAGCTGAACAGTCATCCCGGCCTAGTGGAGGTCTGCGCAGGGGGGGTCTTCCTTGAAATCTTAGCCGCCTTCCGAGCTCTCCTGCCGGGCGTGGGTTTGCGTCAGCGGCCGGTGTCATTTACTCGTCGTGCCGACCGGAGGGAGGCCACTCCCCGCTACAGCTGAACAGTCATCCCGGCCTAGTGGAGGTCTGCGCAGGGGGGGTCTTCCTTGAAATCTTAGCCGCCTTCCGAGCTCTCCTGCCGGGCGTGGGTTTGCGTCAGCGGCCGGTGTCATTTACTCGTCGTGCCGACCGGAGGGAGGCCACTCCCCGCCACAGCTGAACAGTCATCCCGGCCTAGTGGAGGTCTGCGCAGGGGGGGTCTTCCTTGAAATCTTAGCCGCCTTCCGAGCTCTCCTGCCGGGCGTGGGTTTGCGTCAGCGGCCGGTGTCATTTACTCGTCGTGCCGACCGGAGGGAGGCCACTCCCCGCCACAGCTGAACAGTCATCCCGGCCTAGTGGAGGTCTGCGCAGGGGGGGTCTTCCTTGAAATCTTAGCCGCCTTCCGAGCTCTCCTGCCGGGCGTGGGTTTGCGTCAGCGGCCGGTGTCATTTACTCGTCGTGTCCACCGGAGGGAGGCCACTCCCCGCCGCAGCTGCAGCGGCAGCTTTGAAACGTCATCCCGGCCCCCTGGAACTGTGCGCGGGGGGGGCGATGCGTCCCGTGCGAGGTACCAGGTCGCGCTGCGCCGTCTGCCTGGCCGCTTTGGGCCCGCTGGAAGTCTATTAAAGCTCCGCGATCTCCGCCTCGGTGCTTAAAAAGCGTCCATCCGCTCTCCTGGAGCTTCTTTCGGTCATCTCGTCCGCGTGCACGGCCTGCCGGTGGCACCGGCTGGAGCTCCGCAAAAAGCTCCATTTCTGTTAAAAATGCTTAGCCGCGTCCCTGGAAGCCCAATCGGGCGTAGAAAGTGAGGGGGAAGGCCCCCAAAGCACCGGCTGGAAGTCCCAAAAAAGCTCCATGATTGGTCAAAAATGCTTAGCCGCGTCCCTGGAAGCGTAATCGGGCGTAAAAAGTGAGGCGGACCGGCCCTGGAGCTCCGTGTGGAGGTCCTCAAAAAGCTCCATAACGTGTTAAAAATGCTTAGCCGCGTCCCTGGAAGCGTAATCGGGCGTAAAATGTTAGGCGGAACGCCCCTGGAGAAAAAAAAATCCGCTCCTGGTACCTAAAATTTTCTCCAGCGGCGGGCTCGGAGTCTCATCTTTCTCCTGGCCGAGAAAAGAGCACTTTCCCCCGGACACCGAACCAGTCAACGTCCCCCTCCTGAGTGGACAAAAAAAATCCACTCCTGGTACCTAAGATTTTCTCCAGCGGCGGGCTTGGGACGAAAATGAATCTTCCTCCCGAAATTAAACCACTATAGGCGGACGCCAGCCCCAAGCACCAGCCCGCATAATAATTTGGAACACGGCACCGTGTTCCAAATTATTATGCAAATCTAATCGGGCGTAAAAAGTGAGGCGGACCGGCCCTGGAGCTCCGTGTGGAGGTCCTCAAAAAGCTCCATAACGTGTTAAAAATGCTTAGCCGCGTCCCTGGAAGCGTAATCGGGCGTAAAAAGTGAGGCGGACCGGCCCTGGAGCTCCGTGTGGAGGTCCTCAAAAAGCTCCATTTCTGTTAAAAATGCTTAGCCGCGTCCCTGGAAGCCCAATCGGGCGTAGAAAGTGAGGGGGAAGGCCCCCAAAGCACCGGCTGGAAGTCCCAAAAAAGCTCCATGATTGGTCAATAATGCTTAGCCGCCTCCCTGGAAGCCTAATCGGGCATAAAAAGCTAGGCGGAACGGCCCCAAAGCTCCACACGGAAGTCCCAAAAAAGCTCCATGATTGGTCAATAATGCTTAGCCGCCTCCCTGGAAGCCTAATCGGGCATAAAAAGTTAGGCGGAACGGCCCCAAAGCTCCACACGGAAGTCCCAAAAAAGCTCCATGATTGGTCAATAATGCTTAGCCGCCTCCCTGGAAGCCTAATCGGGCATAAAAAGTTAGGCGGAACGGCCCCAAAGCTCCACACGGAAGTCCCAAAAAAGCTCCATGATTGGTCAATAATGCTTAGCCGCCTCCCTGGAAGCCTAATCGGGCATAAAAAGCTAGGCGGAACGGCCCCAAAGCTCCACACGGAAGTCCCAAAAAAGCTCCATGATTGGTCAATAATGCTTAGCCGCCTCCCTGGAAGCCTAATCGGGCATAAAAAGTTAGGCGGAACGGCCCCAAAGCTCCACACGGAAGTCCCAAAAAAGCTCCATGATTGGTCAATAATGCTTAGCCGCCTCCCTGGAAGCCTAATCGGGCATAAAAAGCTAGGCGGAACGGCCCCAAAGCTCCACACGGAAGTCCCAAAAAAGCTCCATGATTGGTCAATAATGCTTAGCCGCCTCCCTGGAAGCCTAATCGGGCATAAAAAGTTAGGCGGAACGGCCCCAAAGCTCCACACGGAAGTCCCAAAAAAGCTCCATGATTGGTCAATAATGCTTAGCCGCCTCCCTGGAAGCCTAATCGGGCATAAAAAGCTAGGCGGAACGGCCCCAAAGCTCCACACGGAAGTCCCAAAAAAGCTCCATGATTGGTCAATAATGCTTAGCCGCCTCCCTGGAAGCCTAATCGGGCATAAAAAGTTAGGCGGAACGGCTCCAAAGCTCCACACGGAAGTCCCAAAAAAGCTCCATGATTGGTCAATAATGCTTAGCCGCCTCCCTGGAAGCCTAATCGGGCATAAAAAGTTAGGCGGAACGGCCCCAAAGCTCCACACGGTAGTCCCAAAAAAGCTCCATGATTGGTCAATAATGCTTAGCCGCCTCCCTGGAAGCCTAATCGGGCATAAAAAGTTAGGCGGAACGGCCCCAAAGCTCCACACGGAAGTCCGAAAAAAGCTCAAAAATTTTCTAAGTGCCAACGGCTCATTCGCCGTAATGTGTCCGCTCCGCGCTGGTTCCCCGGTCGGCCGCGAATAGCGCAAAATCAGCCTCACGGAAGTTCGAAAAAAGCTCAAAAATTTTCTAAGTGCCAACGGCTCATTCGCCGTAATGTGTCCGCTCCGCGCTGGTTCCCCGGTCGGCCGCGAATAGCGCAAAATCAGCCTCACGGAAGTTCGAAAAAAGCTCAAAAATTTTCTAAGTGCCAACGGCTCATTCGCCGTAATGTGTCCGCTCCGCGCTGGTTCCCCGGTCGGCCGCGAATAGCGCAAAATCAGCCTCACGGAAGTTCGAAAAAAGCTCAAAAATTTTCTAAGTGCCAACGGCTCATTCGCCGTAATGTGTCCGCTCCGCGCTGGTTCCCCGGTCGGCCGCGAATAGCGCAAAAATCAGCCTAAGTGCAGTACCAACCTTGGCGTGTTGGTGCGCCAGAGTACGATGAGTTGGTCCCCCTAGTCACTGTACTCATTACCTTTACCCCCTAATCGCAAAATATAGTCAGAACGTATATGCAGAAGACTATTTTTTTCTTTTTTAAAATTTTCTAAGTGCCAGCGGATGCTGGCACACGAACTGTCCGAGCTACGACGGTTCTCCGGTCGGACAGCGAGGGTGAAAAAGCGGTCCTAAAATCACCGAGGGCTGCCGCACAAGTTGTCCGAGTGGCGACGGTTCCCCGGTCGGCCACGAATGTCGAAAATTCGGCCTCTCCACCACGGAGGTCGGTGAGAATTTCAGAATATTTTCTAAGTGCGAGCGTGGGCTGCCGCACAACTTGTCCGAGTGGCGACGGTTCCCCGGTCGGATCCGAATGTCGAAAATCCGGCCTCTCCACCACGGAGGTCGGTGAGAATTTCAGAATATTTTCTAAGTGCCAGCGTGGGCTGCCGCACAAGCTGTCCGAATTGCGACGGTTCTCCTTTCGGACCCGAATCGCAAAAATTCGGCCTCTCCACCACGGAAGTCGGTGAGAATTTCAGAATATTTTCTAAGTGCCAGCGTGGGCTGCCGCACAAGCTGTCCGCTTTGTCTGGTTCCCTCGGTCGGCCACGAATGGCGAAAAATCAGCCTCTCCTTCTGGAGCTCGCGCCAACTTTGGCAAATATTTTCTAAGTGCCAACGGCTCTTGCGCCGTAATGTGTCCGCTTTGTCTGGTTCCCTCGGTCGGCCACAAACAGCGAAAAATCAGCCTCTCCTTCTGGAGCTCGCGCCAACTTTGGCGAATATTTTCTAAGTGCCAACGGCTCTTGCGCCGTAATGTGTCCGCTTTGTCTGGTTCCCTCGGTCGGCCACGAATGGCGAAAAATCAGCCTCTCCTTCTGGAGCTCGCGCCAACTTTGGCAAATATTTTCTAAGTGCCAACGGCTCTTGCGCCGTAATGTGTCCGCTTTGTCTGGTTCCCTCGGTCGGCCACGAACGGCGAAAAATCAGCCTCTCCTTCTGGAGCTCGCGCCAACTTTGGCGAATATTTTCTAAGTGCCAACGGCTCTTGCGCCGTAATGTGTCCGCTTTGTCTGGTTCCCTCGGTCGGCCACGAACGGCGAAAAATCAGCCTCTCCTTCTGGAGCTCGCGCCAACTTTGGCGAATATTTTCTAAGTGCCAACGGCTCTTGCGCCGTAATGTGTCCGCTTTGCCTGGTTCCCTCGGTCGGCCACGAACGGCGAAAAATCAGCCTCTCCTTCTGGAGCTCGCGCCAACTTTGGCGAATATTTTCTAAGTGCCAACGGCTCTTGCGCCGTAATGTGTCCGCTTTGCCTGGTTCCCTCGGTCGGCCACGAACGGCGAAAAATCAGCCTCTCCTTCTGGAGCTCGCGCCAACTTTGGCGAATATTTTCTAAGTGCCAACGGCTCTTGCGCCGTAATGTGTCCGCTTTGCCTGGTTCCCTCGGTCGGCCACGAACGGCGAAAAATCAGCCTCTCCTTCTGGAGCTCGCGCCAACTTTGGCAAAAATATTCTAAGTGCCAACGGCTCTTGCGCCGTAATGTGTCCGCTTTGTCTGGTTCCCTCGGTCGGCCACAAACGGCGAAAAATCAGCCTCTCCTTCTGGAGCTCGCGCCAACTTTGGCGAATATTTTCTAAGTGCCAACGGCTCTTGCGCCGTAATGTGTCCGCTTTGCCTGGTTCCCTCGGTCGGCCACGAACGGCGAAAAATCAGCCTCTCCTTCTGGAGCTCGCGCCAACTTTGGCGAATATTTTCTAAGTGCCAACGGCTCTTGCGCCGTAATGTGTCCGCTTTGCCTGGTTCCCTCGGTCGGCCACGAACGGCGAAAAATCAGCCTCTCCTTCTGGAGCTCGCGCCAACTTTGGCGAATATTTTCTAAGTGCCAACGGCTCTTGCGCCGTAATGTGTCCGCTTTGCCTGGTTCCCTCGGTCGGCCACGAACGGCGAAAAATCAGCCTCTCCTTCTGGAGCTCGCGCCAACTTTGGCAAAAATATTCTAAGTGCCAACGGCTCTTGCGCCGTAATGTGTCCGCTTTGTCTGGTTCCCTCGGTCGGCCACAAACGGCGAAAAATCAGCCTCTCCTTCTGGAGCTCGCGCCAACTTTGGCGAATATTTTCTAAGTGCCAACG
Source organism: Syngnathus typhle (assembly GCF_033458585.1). Classification (NCBI taxonomy): domain Eukaryota; kingdom Metazoa; phylum Chordata; class Actinopteri; order Syngnathiformes; family Syngnathidae; genus Syngnathus; species Syngnathus typhle. The sequence goes on from NC_083741.1 coordinate 2,631,491, forward strand.
GCTCTTGCGCCGTAAAGTGTCCGCTTTGCCTGGTTCCCTCGGTCGGCCACAAACGGCGAAAAATCAGCCTCTCATTCTGGAGCTCGTGCCAACTTTGGCGAATATTTTCTAAGTGCCAACGGCTCTTGCGCCGTAATGTGTCCGCTTTGCCTGGTTCCCTCGGTCGGCCACAAACGGCGAAAAATCAGCCTCTCCTTCTGGAGCTCGCGCCAACTTTGGCGAATATTTTCTAAGTGCCAACGGCTCTTGCGCCGTAATGTGTCCGCTTTGCCTGGTTCCCTCGGTCGGCCACGAACGGCGAAAAATCAGCCTCTCCTTCTGGAGCTCGCGCCAACTTTGGCGAATATTTTCTAAGTGCCAACGGCTCTTGCGCCGTAATGTGTCCGCTTTGCCTGGTTCCCTCGGTCGGCCACGAACGGCGAAAAATCAGCCTCTCCTTCTGGAGCTCGCGCCAACTTTGGCGAATATTTTCTAAGTGCCAACGGCTCTTGCGCCGTAATGTGTCCGCTTTGCCTGGTTCCCTCGGTCGGCCACGAACGGCGAAAAATCAGCCTCTCCTTCTGGAGCTCGCGCCAACTTTGGCAAAAATATTCTAAGTGCCAACGGCTCTTGCGCCGTAATGTGTCCGCTTTGTCTGGTTCCCTCGGTCGGCCACAAACGGCGAAAAATCAGCCTCTCCTTCTGGAGCTCGCGCCAACTTTGGCGAATATTTTCTAAGTGCCAACGGCTCTTGCGCCGTAAAGTGTCCGCTTTGCCTGGTTCCCTCGGTCGGCCACAAATAGCGAAAAATCAGCCTCTCCTTCTGGAGCTCGCCTAAGTGCCAACGGCTCTTGCGCCGTAATGTGTCCGCTTTGTCTGGTTCCCTCGGTCGGCCACAAACGGCGAAAAATCAGCCTCTCCTTCTGGAGCTCGCGCCAACTTTGGCGAATATTTTCTAAGTGCCAACGGCTCTTGCGCCGTAAAGTGTCCGCTTTGCCTGGTTCCCTCGGTCGGCCACAAATAGCGAAAAATCAGCCTCTCCTTCTGGAGCTCGCCTAAGTGCCAACGGCTCTTGCGCCGTAATGTGTCCGCTTTGTCTGGTTCCCTCGGTCGGCCACAAACGGCGAAAAATCAGCCTCTCCTTCTGGAGCTCGCGCCAACTTTGGCGAATATTTTCTAAGTGCCAACGGCTCTTGCGCCGTAAAGTGTCCGCTTTGCCTGGTTCCCTCGGTCGGCCACAAATAGCGAAAAATCAGCCTCTCCTTCTGGAGCTCGCCTAAGTGCCAACGGCTCTTGCGCCGTAATGTGTCCGCTTTGTCTGGTTCCCTCGGTCGGCCACAAACGGCGAAAAATCAGCCTCTCCTTCTGGAGCTCGCGCCAACTTTGGCGAATATTTTCTAAGTGCCAACGGCTCTTGCGCCGTAAAGTGTCCGCTTTGCCTGGTTCCCTCGGTCGGCCACAAATAGCGAAAAATCAGCCTCTCCTTCTGGAGCTCGCCTAAGTGCCAACGGCTCTTGCGCCGTAATGTGTCCGCTTTGTCTGGTTCCCTCGGTCGGCCACAAACGGCGAAAAATCAGCCTCTCCTTCTGGAGCTCGTGCCAACTTTGGCGAATATTTTCTAAGTGCCAACGGCTCTTGCGCCGTAAAGTGTCCGCTTTGCCTGGTTCCCTCGGTCGGCCACAAATAGCGAAAAATCAGCCTCTCCTTCTGGAGCTCGCCTAAGTGCCAACGGCTCTTGCGCCGTAATGTGTCCGCTTTGTCTGGTTCCCTCGGTCGGCCACAAACGGCGAAAAATCAGCCTCTCATTCTGGAGCTCGTGCCAACTTTGGCGAATATTTTATAAGTGCCAACGGCTCTTGCGCCGTAATGTGTCCGCTTTGCCTGGTTCCCTCGGTCGGCCACAAATAGCGAAAAAATCAGCCTCTCCTTCTGGAGCTCGCCTAAGTGCCAACGGCTCTTGCGCCGTAATGTGTCCGCTTTGCCTGGTTCCCTCGGTCGGCCACAAACGGCGAAAAATCAGCCTCTCATTCTGGAGCTCGTGCCAACTTTGGCGAATATTTTCTAAGTGCCAACGGCTCTTGCGCCGTAATGTGTCCGCTTTGCCTGGTTCCCTCGGTCGGCCACAAATAGCGAAAAAATCAGCCTCTCCTTCTGGAGCTCGCCTAAGTGCCAACGGCTCTTGCGCCGTAATGTGTCCGCTTTGTCTGGTTCCCTCGGTCGGCCACAAACGGCGAAAAATCAGCCTCTCATTCTGGAGCTCGTGCCAACTTTGGCGAATATTTTCTAAGTGCCAACGGCTCTTGCGCCGTAATGTGTCCGCTTTGCCTGGTTCCCTCGGTCGGCCACAAATAGCGAAAAAATCAGCCTCTCCTTCTGGAGCTCGCCTAAGTGCCAACGGCTCTTGCGCCGTAATGTGTCCGCTTTGCCTGGTTCCCTCGGTCGGCCACAAACGGCGAAAAATCAGCCTCTCATTCTGGAGCTCGTGCCAACTTTGGCGAATATTTTCTAAGTGCCAACGGCTCTTGCGCCGTAATGTGTCCGCTTTGCCTGGTTCCCTCGGTCGGCCACGAACGGCGAAAAATCAGCCTCTCCTTCTGGAGCTCGCCTAAGTGCCAACGGCTCTTGCGCCGTAATGTGTCCGCTTTGCCTGGTTCCCTCGGTCGGCCACAAATAGCGAAAAACCAGCCTCTCCTTCTGGAGCTCGCCTAAGTGCCAACGGCTCTTGCGCCGTAATGTGTCCGCTTTGCCTGGTTCCCTCGGTCGGCCACAAACGGCGAAAAATCAGCCTCTCCTTCTGGAGCTCGCCTAAGTGCCAACGGCTCTTGCGCCGTAATGTGTCCGCTTTGCCTGGTTCCCTCGGTCGGCCACAAATAGCGAAAAATCAGCCTCTCCTTCTGGAGCTCGCCTAAGTGCCAACGGCTCTTGCGCCGTAATGTGTCCGCTTTGCCTGGTTCCCTCGGTCGGCCACAAATAGCGAAAAATCAGCCTCTCCTTCTGGAGCTCGCCTAAGTGCCAACGGCTCTTGCGCCGTAATGTGTCCGCTTTGCCTGGTTCCCTCGGTCGGCCACAAACGGCGAAAAATCAGCCTCTCCTTCTGGAGCTCGCCTAAGTGCCAACGGCTCTTGCGCCGTAATGTGTCCGCTTTGCCTGGTTCCCTCGGTCGGCCACAAATAGCGAAAAATCAGCCTCTCCTTCTGGAGCTCGCCTAAGTGCCAACGGCTCTTGCGCCGTAATGTGTCCGCTTTGCCTGGTTCCCTCGGTCGGCCACAAACGGCGAAAAATCAGCCTCTCCTTCTGGAGCTCGCCTAAGTGCCAACGGCTCTTGCGCCGTAATGTGTCCGCTTTGCCTGGTTCCCTCGGTCGGCCACAAATAGCGAAAAATCAGCCTCTCCTTCTGGAGCTCGCCTAAGTGCCAACGGCTCTTGCGCCGTAATGTGTCCGCTTTGCCTGGTTCCCTCGGTCGGCCACAAATAGCGAAAAATCAGCCTCTCCTTCTGGAGCTCGCCTAAGTGCCAACGGCTCTTGCGCCGTAATGTGTCCGCTTTGCCTGGTTCCCTCGGTCGGCCACAAATAGCGAAAAATCAGCCTCTCCTTCTGGAGCTCGCCTAAGTGCCAACGGCTCTTGCGCCGTAATGTGTCCGCTTTGCCTGGTTCCCTCGGTCGGCCACAAACGGCGAAAAATCAGCCTCTCCTTCTGGAGCTCGCCTAAGTGCCAACGGCTCTTGCGCCGTAATGTGTCCGCTTTGCCTGGTTCCCTCGGTCGGCCACAAATAGCGAAAAATCAGCCTCTCCTTCTGGAGCTCGCCTAAGTGCCAACGGCTCTTGCGCCGTAATGTGTCCGCTTTGCCTGGTTCCCTCGGTCGGCCACAAACGGCGAAAAATCAGCCTCTCCTTCTGGAGCTCGCGCCAACTTTGGCGAATATTTTCTAAGTGCCAACGGCTCTTGCGCCGTAAAGTGTCCGCTTTGTCTGGTTCCCTCGGTCGGCCACAAATAGCGAAAAATCAGCCTCTCCTTCTGGAGCTCGCGCAAGTGCCAACGGCTCTTGCGCCGTAAAGTGTCCGCTTTGTCTGGTTCCCTCGGTCGGCCACAAATAGCGAAAAATCAGCCTCTCCTTCTGGAGCTCGTGCCAACTTTGGCGAATATTTTCTAAGTGCCAACGGCTCTTGCGCCGTAATGTGTCCGCTTTGTCTGGTTCCCTCGGTCGGCCACAAATAGCGAAAAATCAGCCTCTCCTTCTGGAGCTCGTGCCAACTTTGGCGAATATTTTCTAAGTGCCAACGGCTCTTGCGCCGTAAAGTGTCCGCTTTGCCTGGTTCCCTCGGTCGGCCACAAATAGCGAAAAATCAGCCTCTCCTTCTGGAGCTCGCGCCAACTTTGTCAAAAAATTTCTAAGTGCCAACGGCTCTTGCGCCGTAAAGTGTCCGCTTTGCCTGGTTCCCTCGGTCGGCCACAAATAGCGAAAAATCAGCCTCTCCTTCTGGAGCTCGCGCCAACTTTGTCGAAAAATTTCTAAGTGCCAACGGCTCTTGCGCCGTAAAGTGTCCGCTTTGTCTGGTTCCCTCGGTCGGCCGCAAATAGCGAAAAATCAGCCTCTCGCCCGTCAGGTACCAGGCGTTGGGGTACCAGGGGTAAGTGCAGTACCAGCTTTGGTCTGTTGGTGCGCCAGAGTACGATGAGTTGGTCCCCCTAGTCACTGTACTCATTACCTTTACCCCCAAATCGCAAAATATAGTCAGAACGAGTGTGGGGAACACAAGTTTTGGCCCCGAGAACCAGGCGGCTGGTGTCTCTAGCGATGTGTTCCCCCCCAAAAAGTGTTCACATGCTCGGACAGCGAACCTAGGAGCTACCGCAAAGCACTCTGGAAGTGCAAGAGCGAAAAATTTTCTAAGTACAAAAACTCTCGAAAATTTTCAAAGTGTCACAGTGCTCGAAAATTTTCAAAGTGCTACATGCTTTCCATCCAAGGAAGGAATAGTGGAGGACCGGCCGCCTCCTTAAACACAAGCCGGCGGAACGACGGGGAGGACCGGCCGCCTCCTTAAACACAGGCCGGTGGAACGTTTGGCAGAATTCTTCTCGTGGAGGACCGGCCGCCTCCTTAAACACAAGCCGGCGGAACGACGGGGAGGACCGGCCGCCTCCTTAAACACAGGCCGGTGGAACGTTTGGCAGAATTCTTCTCGTGGAGGACCGGCCGCCTCCTTAAACACAGGCCGGTGGGAACGGTTGGCAGAATTGCGTGACGGCCGCCTGCTCCCGGCGTCCGCACGTGAACGAACACCCCCTCCCGGGGACGGCCGTCTGCTCCCGACCGCCGTCCTTCACCCCCTCACCTTCCGGACCCCCGTCTGCTCCCGGCGGGCCTCCGAGTACCCCCACCTTCTCCCGAACTGACCGACAGGCAATGAGACCCGCCTTGGTAGGGCCCCCACCGGCCCCGGCTCGCGCCGGCGTTGGGTGGACGGTTCCTCCCCACTTGCGGGTCGCTCTCCACGGAGGACCGGTCGCCTCACTAAACATAGGCCGGGCGAAAATCTGCGAATGTTATACATCCAAGGAGGGAGGACCGGCCGCCTCCTTAAACCACCGGCCGGGCGAAAATATGCGAATGTTATACATCCAAGGAGGGAGGACCGGTCGCCTCACTAAACATAGGCCGGGCGAAAATCTGCGAATGTTATACATCCAAGGAGGGAGGACCGGCCGCCTCCTTAAACCACCGGCCGGGCGAAAATCTGCGAATGTTATACATCCAAGAAAGGAAGGAAGGAGGGAACCGGCCGCCTCCTTAAACACAGGCCGGGCGAAAATCTGCGAATCTTATCCATCCAAGGACGGAGGACCGGCCGCCTCCTTAAACACAGGCCGGTAGGAACGGTTGGCAGAATCGCGTGACGGCCGCCTGCTCCCGGCGTCCGCACGTGAACGAACACCCCCTCCCGGGGACGGCCGTCTGCTCCCGGCCGCCGTCCTTCACCCCCCTCAGCTTCCGGACCCCCGTCTGCTCCCGGCGGGCCTCCGAGTACCCTCCCCTTCTCCCGAACTGACCGACTGGCACTCATGGCACTCCGCTTTGCCTGGTTCCCTCGGTCGGCCACAAATAGCGAAAAATCAGCCTCTCCTTCTGGAGCTCGCCTAAGTGCCAACGGCTCTTGCGCCGTAAAGTGTCCGCTTTGCCTGGTTCCCTCGGTCGGCCACAAATAGCGAAAAATCAGCCTCTCCTTCTGGAGCTCGCCTAAGTGCCAACGGCTCTTGCGCCGTAATGTGTCCGCTTTGTCTGGTTCCCTCGGTCGGCCACAAACGGCGAAAAATCAGCCTCTCCTTCTGGAGCTCGTGCCAACTTTGGCGAATATTTTCTAAGTGCCAACGGCTCTTGCGCCGTAAAGTGTCCGCTTTGCCTGGTTCCCTCGGTCGGCCACAAATAGCGAAAAATCAGCCTCTCCTTCTGGAGCTCGCCTAAGTGCCAACGGCTCTTGCGCCGTAATGTGTCCGCTTTGTCTGGTTCCCTCGGTCGGCCACAAACGGCGAAAAATCAGCCTCTCATTCTGGAGCTCGTGCCAACTTTGGCGAATATTTTATAAGTGCCAACGGCTCTTGCGCCGTAATGTGTCCGCTTTGCCTGGTTCCCTCGGTCGGCCACAAATAGCGAAAAAATCAGCCTCTCCTTCTGGAGCTCGCCTAAGTGCCAACGGCTCTTGCGCCGTAATGTGTCCGCTTTGCCTGGTTCCCTCGGTCGGCCACAAACGGCGAAAAATCAGCCTCTCATTCTGGAGCTCGTGCCAACTTTGGCGAATATTTTCTAAGTGCCAACGGCTCTTGCGCCGTAATGTGTCCGCTTTGCCTGGTTCCCTCGGTCGGCCACAAATAGCGAAAAAATCAGCCTCTCCTTCTGGAGCTCGCCTAAGTGCCAACGGCTCTTGCGCCGTAATGTGTCCGCTTTGTCTGGTTCCCTCGGTCGGCCACAAACGGCGAAAAATCAGCCTCTCATTCTGGAGCTCGTGCCAACTTTGGCGAATATTTTCTAAGTGCCAACGGCTCTTGCGCCGTAATGTGTCCGCTTTGCCTGGTTCCCTCGGTCGGCCACAAATAGCGAAAAAATCAGCCTCTCCTTCTGGAGCTCGCCTAAGTGCCAACGGCTCTTGCGCCGTAATGTGTCCGCTTTGCCTGGTTCCCTCGGTCGGCCACAAACGGCGAAAAATCAGCCTCTCATTCTGGAGCTCGTGCCAACTTTGGCGAATATTTTCTAAGTGCCAACGGCTCTTGCGCCGTAATGTGTCCGCTTTGCCTGGTTCCCTCGGTCGGCCACGAACGGCGAAAAATCAGCCTCTCCTTCTGGAGCTCGCCTAAGTGCCAACGGCTCTTGCGCCGTAATGTGTCCGCTTTGCCTGGTTCCCTCGGTCGGCCACAAATAGCGAAAAACCAGCCTCTCCTTCTGGAGCTCGCCTAAGTGCCAACGGCTCTTGCGCCGTAATGTGTCCGCTTTGCCTGGTTCCCTCGGTCGGCCACAAACGGCGAAAAATCAGCCTCTCCTTCTGGAGCTCGCCTAAGTGCCAACGGCTCTTGCGCCGTAATGTGTCCGCTTTGCCTGGTTCCCTCGGTCGGCCACAAATAGCGAAAAATCAGCCTCTCCTTCTGGAGCTCGCCTAAGTGCCAACGGCTCTTGCGCCGTAATGTGTCCGCTTTGCCTGGTTCCCTCGGTCGGCCACAAATAGCGAAAAATCAGCCTCTCCTTCTGGAGCTCGCCTAAGTGCCAACGGCTCTTGCGCCGTAATGTGTCCGCTTTGCCTGGTTCCCTCGGTCGGCCACAAACGGCGAAAAATCAGCCTCTCCTTCTGGAGCTCGCCTAAGTGCCAACGGCTCTTGCGCCGTAATGTGTCCGCTTTGCCTGGTTCCCTCGGTCGGCCACAAATAGCGAAAAATCAGCCTCTCCTTCTGGAGCTCGCCTAAGTGCCAACGGCTCTTGCGCCGTAATGTGTCCGCTTTGCCTGGTTCCCTCGGTCGGCCACAAACGGCGAAAAATCAGCCTCTCCTTCTGGAGCTCGCCTAAGTGCCAACGGCTCTTGCGCCGTAATGTGTCCGCTTTGCCTGGTTCCCTCGGTCGGCCACAAATAGCGAAAAATCAGCCTCTCCTTCTGGAGCTCGCCTAAGTGCCAACGGCTCTTGCGCCGTAATGTGTCCGCTTTGCCTGGTTCCCTCGGTCGGCCACAAATAGCGAAAAATCAGCCTCTCCTTCTGGAGCTCGCCTAAGTGCCAACGGCTCTTGCGCCGTAATGTGTCCGCTTTGCCTGGTTCCCTCGGTCGGCCACAAATAGCGAAAAATCAGCCTCTCCTTCTGGAGCTCGCCTAAGTGCCAACGGCTCTTGCGCCGTAATGTGTCCGCTTTGCCTGGTTCCCTCGGTCGGCCACAAACGGCGAAAAATCAGCCTCTCCTTCTGGAGCTCGCCTAAGTGCCAACGGCTCTTGCGCCGTAATGTGTCCGCTTTGCCTGGTTCCCTCGGTCGGCCACAAATAGCGAAAAATCAGCCTCTCCTTCTGGAGCTCGCCTAAGTGCCAACGGCTCTTGCGCCGTAATGTGTCCGCTTTGCCTGGTTCCCTCGGTCGGCCACAAACGGCGAAAAATCAGCCTCTCCTTCTGGAGCTCGCGCCAACTTTGGCGAATATTTTCTAAGTGCCAACGGCTCTTGCGCCGTAAAGTGTCCGCTTTGTCTGGTTCCCTCGGTCGGCCACAAATAGCGAAAAATCAGCCTCTCCTTCTGGAGCTCGCGCAAGTGCCAACGGCTCTTGCGCCGTAAAGTGTCCGCTTTGTCTGGTTCCCTCGGTCGGCCACAAATAGCGAAAAATCAGCCTCTCCTTCTGGAGCTCGTGCCAACTTTGGCGAATATTTTCTAAGTGCCAACGGCTCTTGCGCCGTAATGTGTCCGCTTTGTCTGGTTCCCTCGGTCGGCCACAAATAGCGAAAAATCAGCCTCTCCTTCTGGAGCTCGTGCCAACTTTGGCGAATATTTTCTAAGTGCCAACGGCTCTTGCGCCGTAAAGTGTCCGCTTTGCCTGGTTCCCTCGGTCGGCCACAAATAGCGAAAAATCAGCCTCTCCTTCTGGAGCTCGCGCCAACTTTGTCAAAAAATTTCTAAGTGCCAACGGCTCTTGCGCCGTAAAGTGTCCGCTTTGCCTGGTTCCCTCGGTCGGCCACAAATAGCGAAAAATCAGCCTCTCCTTCTGGAGCTCGCGCCAACTTTGTCGAAAAATTTCTAAGTGCCAACGGCTCTTGCGCCGTAAAGTGTCCGCTTTGTCTGGTTCCCTCGGTCGGCCGCAAATAGCGAAAAATCAGCCTCTCGCCCGTCAGGTACCAGGCGTTGGGGTACCAGGGGTAAGTGCAGTACCAGCTTTGGTCTGTTGGTGCGCCAGAGTACGATGAGTTGGTCCCCCTAGTCACTGTACTCATTACCTTTACCCCCAAATCGCAAAATATAGTCAGAACGAGTGTGGGGAACACAAGTTTTGGCCCCGAGAACCAGGCGGCTGGTGTCTCTAGCGATGTGTTCCCCCCCAAAAAGTGTTCACATGCTCGGACAGCGAACCTAGGAGCTACCGCAAAGCACTCTGGAAGTGCAAGAGCGAAAAATTTTCTAAGTACAAAAACTCTCGAAAATTTTCAAAGTGTCACAGTGCTCGAAAATTTTCAAAGTGCTACATGCTTTCCATCCAAGGAAGGAATAGTGGAGGACCGGCCGCCTCCTTAAACACAAGCCGGCGGAACGACGGGGAGGACCGGCCGCCTCCTTAAACACAGGCCGGTGGAACGTTTGGCAGAATTCTTCTCGTGGAGGACCGGCCGCCTCCTTAAACACAAGCCGGCGGAACGACGGGGAGGACCGGCCGCCTCCTTAAACACAGGCCGGTGGAACGTTTGGCAGAATTCTTCTCGTGGAGGACCGGCCGCCTCCTTAAACACAGGCCGGTGGGAACGGTTGGCAGAATTGCGTGACGGCCGCCTGCTCCCGGCGTCCGCACGTGAACGAACACCCCCTCCCGGGGACGGCCGTCTGCTCCCGACCGCCGTCCTTCACCCCCTCACCTTCCGGACCCCCGTCTGCTCCCGGCGGGCCTCCGAGTACCCCCACCTTCTCCCGAACTGACCGACAGGCAATGAGACCCGCCTTGGTAGGGCCCCCACCGGCCCCGGCTCGCGCCGGCGTTGGGTGGACGGTTCCTCCCCACTTGCGGGTCGCTCTCCACGGAGGACCGGTCGCCTCACTAAACATAGGCCGGGCGAAAATCTGCGAATGTTATACATCCAAGGAGGGAGGACCGGCCGCCTCCTTAAACCACCGGCCGGGCGAAAATATGCGAATGTTATACATCCAAGGAGGGAGGACCGGTCGCCTCACTAAACATAGGCCGGGCGAAAATCTGCGAATGTTATACATCCAAGGAGGGAGGACCGGCCGCCTCCTTAAACCACCGGCCGGGCGAAAATCTGCGAATGTTATACATCCAAGAAAGGAAGGAAGGAGGGAACCGGCCGCCTCCTTAAACACAGGCCGGGCGAAAATCTGCGAATCTTATCCATCCAAGGACGGAGGACCGGCCGCCTCCTTAAACACAGGCCGGTAGGAACGGTTGGCAGAATCGCGTGACGGCCGCCTGCTCCCGGCGTCCGCACGTGAACGAACACCCCCTCCCGGGGACGGCCGTCTGCTCCCGGCCGCCGTCCTTCACCCCCCTCAGCTTCCGGACCCCCGTCTGCTCCCGGCGGGCCTCCGAGTACCCTCCCCTTCTCCCGAACTGACCGACTGGCACTCATGACCCGCCTTGGTAGGGCCCCCACCGGCCCCGGCTCGCGCCGGCGTTGGGTGGACGGTTCCTCCCCACTTGCGGGTCGCACTCTAGCGCCTCGGCCGCCGCGAGAGCGTGCGCTACGCGCCGCCCCCGCAGGCCTTGGCGCGACCGAACGGCAGCGAGACCGAGACGCCCCGAATCCCCCACCTAGAGGAAATCAACGGAGGCCGAGCGCGCGATCCGATTGC
>NC_083741.1:2657500-2677500 GCF_033458585.1 Syngnathus typhle
AGCATCCTCGGGCAGCAGGCGGGAGGAGGCAGCCTCCCCTTAGTATAACTTAGTCTCCGGAGAATGACAGCGGGCGCGCGCAAGAGGCCAGTCCGGGGATGAGGCAGCATCCTCGGGCAGCAGGCGGGAGGAGGCAGCCTCCCCTTAGTATAACTTAATCTCCGGAGAATGACAGCGGGCGCGCCTAAGAGGCTGGTCCGGGGACCAGGCACTCTCCCCGGACAACAAAGCACGTCCCCCTCCTGAGTGGACAAAAAAAATCCACTCCTGGTACCTAGAATTTTCTCCAGCGGCGGGCTGGGAGTCTAATCTTTCTCCTGGCCGAGAAAAGAGCACTCTCCCCGGACAACAAAGCACGTCCCCCTCCTGAGTGGACAAAAAAAATCCACTCCTGGTACCTAGAATTTTCTCCAGCGGCGGGCTGGGAGTCTAATCTTTCTCCTGGCCGAGAAAAGAGCACTCTCCCCGGACAACAAAGCACGTCCCCCTCCTGAGTGGACAAAAAAAATCCACTCCTGGTACCTAAGATTTTCTCCAGCGGCGGGCTGGGAGTCTAATCTTTCTCCTGGCAGAGAAAAGAGCACTTTCCCCCGGACAACAAAGCACGTCCCCCTCCTGAGTGGACAAAAAAAATCCACTCCTGGTACCTAGAATTTTCTCCAGCGGCGGGCTGGGAGTCTAATCTTTCTCCTGGCCGAGAAAAGAGCACTTTCCCCCGGACACCAAACCAGCCAACGTCCCCCTCCTGAGTGGACAAAAAAAATCCACTCCTGGTACCTAAAATTTTCTCCAGCGGCGGGCTTGGGACGAAAATCAATCTTCCTCCCGAAATTAAACCACTATTGGCGGACGCCAGCCCCAAGCGCCAGCCCCGACCGCCACCCCCCGACCGCCACAAGGCGACCGCCACAAGGCGACCGCCACAAGGCGACCGCCACCGGCCCCAAGCTCCAGCCCCGACCGCCACCCCCCGACCGCCACAAGGCGACCGCCACAAGGCGACCGCCACAAGGCGACCGCCACCGGCCCCAAGCGCCAGCCCCGACCGCCACCCCCCGACCGCCACAAGGCGACCGCCACAAGGCGACCGCCACCGGCCCCAAGCGCCAGCCCCGACCGCCACCCCCCGACCGCCACAAGGCGACCGCCACAAGGCGACCGCCACAAGGCGACCGCCACAAGGCGACCGCCACAAGGCGACCGCCACAAGGCGACCGCCACTGGCCCCAAGCGCCAGCCCCGACCGCCACCCCCCGACCGCCACAAGGCGACCGCCACAAGGCGACCGCCACAAGGCGACCGCCACAAGGCGACCGCCACAAGGCGACCGCCACCGGCCCCAAGCGCCAGCCCCGACCGCCACAAGGCGACCGCCACAAGGCGACCGCCACAAGGCGACCGCCACAAGGCGACCGCCACAAGGCGACCGCCACTGGCCCCAAGCGCCAGCCCCGACCGCCACCCCCCGACCGCCACAAGGCGACCGCCACAAGGCGACCGCCACAAGGCGACCGCCACAAGGCGACCGCCACAAGGCGACCGCCACTGGCCCCAAGCGCCAGCCCCGACCGCCACCCCCCGACCGCCACAAGGCGACCGCCACAAGGCGACCGCCACCGGCCCCAAGCGCCAGCCCCGACCGCCACCCCCCGACCGCCACAAGGCGACCGCCACAAGGCGTTAGTGGCCGCGCCCGGTACTTTACTGGACCCTATTTGGCCCGCGGACCGGCCGGCGTCGCTTCCTTGAATGCTTAGCCGCCTTTCGAGCTGCCATGCCGGGCTTGAGTTAGTGGTTTGCGCCCGGTACTTTACTGGACCCTATTTGGCCCGCGGACCGGCCGGCGTCGCTTCCTTGAATGCTTAGCCGCCTTTCGAGCTGCCATGCCGGGCTTGAGTTAGTGGTTTGCGCCCGGTACTCTACGTTAAAAGTCAGGCGGAACGGCTCTGAAGCTCCAGACGGTGCTTCCTTGAATGCTTAGCCGCCTTTCGAGCTGCCATGCCGGGCTTGAGTTAGTGGTTTGCGCCCGGTACTCTACGTTAAAAGTCAGGCGGAACGGCTCTGAAGCTCCAGACGGTGCTTCCTTGAATGCTTAGCCGCCTTTCGAGCTGCCATGCCGGGCTTGAGTTAGTGGTTTGCGCCCGGTACTCTACGTTAAAAGTCAGGCGGAACGGCTCTGAAGCTCCAGACGGTGCTTCCTTGAATGCTTAGCCGCCTTTCGAGCTGCCATGCCGGGCTTGAGTTAGTGGTTTGCGCCCGGTACTCTACGTTAAAAGTCAGGCGGAACGGCTCTGAAGCTCCAGACGGTGCTTCCTTGAATGCTTAGCCGCCTTTCGAGCTGCCATGCCGGGCTTGAGTTAGTGGTTTGCGCCCGGTACTCTACGTTAAAAGTCAGGCGGAACGGCTCTGAAGCTCCAGACGGTGCTTCCTTGAATGCTTAGCCGCCTTTCGAGCTGCCATGCCGGGCTTGAGTTAGTGGTTTGCGCCCGGTACTCTACGTTAAAAGTCAGGCGGAACGGCTCTGAAGCTCCAGACGGTGCTTCCTTGAATGCTTAGCCGCCTTTCGAGCTGCCATGCCGGGCTTGAGTTAGTGGTTTGCGCCCGGTACTCTACGTTAAAAGTCAGGCGGAACGGCTCTGAAGCTCCAGACGGTGCTTCCTTGAATGCTTAGCCGCCTTTCGAGCTGCCATGCCGGGCTTGAGTTAGTGGTTTGCGCCCGGTACTCTACGTTAAAAGTCAGGCGGAACGGCTCTGAAGCTCCAGACGGTGCTTCCTTGAATGCTTAGCCGCCTTTCGAGCTGCCATGCCGGGCTTGAGTTAGTGGTTTGCGCCCGGTACTCTACGTTAAAAGTCAGGCGGAACGGCTCTGAAGCTCCAGACGGTGCTTCCTTGAATGCTTAGCCGCCTTTCGAGCTGCCATGCCGGGCTTGAGTTAGTGGTTTGCGCCCGGTACTCTACGTTAAAAGTCAGGCGGAACGGCTCTGAAGCTCCAGACGGTGCTTCCTTGAATGCTTAGCCGCCTTTCGAGCTGCCATGCCGGGCTTGAGTTAGTGGTTTGCGCCCGGTACTCTACGTTAAAAGTCAGGCGGAACGGCTCTGAAGCTCCAGACGGTGCTTCCTTGAATGCTTAGCCGCCTTTCGAGCTGCCATGCCGGGCTTGAGTTAGTGGTTTGCGCCCGGTACTCTACGTTAAAAGTCAGGCGGAACGGCTCTGAAGCTCCAGACGGTGCTTCCTTGAATGCTTAGCCGCCTTTCGAGCTGCCATGCCGGGCTTGAGTTAGTGGTTTGCGCCCGGTACTCTACGTTAAAAGTCAGGCGGAACGGCTCTGAAGCTCCAGACGGTGCTTCCTTGAATGCTTAGCCGCCTTTCGAGCTGCCATGCCGGGCTTGAGTTAGTGGTTTGCGCCCGGTACTCTACGTTAAAAGTCAGGCGGAACGGCTCTGAAGCTCCAGACGGTGCTTCCTTGAATGCTTAGCCGCCTTTCGAGCTGCCATGCCGGGCTTGAGTTAGTGGTTTGCGCCCGGTACTCTACGTTAAAAGTCAGGCGGAACGGCTCTGAAGCTCCAGACGGTGCTTCCTTGAATGCTTAGCCGCCTTTCGAGCTGCCATGCCGGGCTTGAGTTAGTGGTTTGCGCCCGGTACTCTACGTTAAAAGTCAGGCGGAACGGCTCTGAAGCTCCAGACGGTGCTTCCTTGAATGCTTAGCCGCCTTTCGAGCTGCCATGCCGGGCTTGAGTTAGTGGTTTGCGCCCGGTACTCTACGTTAAAAGTCAGGCGGAACGGCTCTGAAGCTCCAGACGGTGCTTCCTTGAATGCTTAGCCGCCTTTCGAGCTGCCATGCCGGGCTTGAGTTAGTGGTTTGCGCCCGGTACTCTACGTTAAAAGTCAGGCGGAACGGCTCTGAAGCTCCAGACGGTGCTTCCTTGAATGCTTAGCCGCCTTTCGAGCTGCCATGCCGGGCTTGAGTTAGTGGTTTGCGCCCGGTACTCTACGTTAAAAGTCAGGCGGAACGGCTCTGAAGCTCCAGACGGTGCTTCCTTGAATGCTTAGCCGCCTTTCGAGCTGCCATGCCGGGCTTGAGTTAGTGGTTTGCGCCCGGTACTCTACGTTAAAAGTCAGGCGGAACGGCTCTGAAGCTCCAGACGGTGCTTCCTTGAATGCTTAGCCGCCTTTCGAGCTGCCATGCCGGGCTTGAGTTAGTGGTTTGCGCCCGGTACTCTACGTTAAAAGTCAGGCGGAACGGCTCTGAAGCTCCAGACGGTGCTTCCTTGAATGCTTAGCCGCCTTTCGAGCTGCCATGCCGGGCTTGAGTTAGTGGTTTGCGCCCGGTACTCTACGTTAAAAGTCAGGCGGAACGGCTCTGAAGCTCCAGACGGTGCTTCCTTGAATGCTTAGCCGCCTTTCGAGCTGCCATGCCGGGCTTGAGTTAGTGGTTTGCGCCCGGTACTCTACGTTAAAAGTCAGGCGGAACGGCTCTGAAGCTCCAGACGGTGCTTCCTTGAATGCTTAGCCGCCTTTCGAGCTGCCATGCCGGGCTTGAGTTAGTGGTTTGCGCCCGGTACTCTACGTTAAAAGTCAGGCGGAACGGCTCTGAAGCTCCAGACGGTGCTTCCTTGAATGCTTAGCCGCCTTTCGAGCTGCCATGCCGGGCTTGAGTTAGTGGTTTGCGCCCGGTACTCTACGTTAAAAGTCAGGCGGAACGGCTCTGAAGCTCCAGACGGTGCTTCCTTGAATGCTTAGCCGCCTTTCGAGCTGCCATGCCGGGCTTGAGTTAGTGGTTTGCGCCCGGTACTCTACGTTAAAAGTCAGGCGGAACGGCTCTGAAGCTCCAGACGGTGCTTCCTTGAATGCTTAGCCGCCTTTCGAGCTGCCATGCCGGGCTTGAGTTAGTGGTTTGCGCCCGGTACTCTACGTTAAAAGTCAGGCGGAACGGCTCTGAAGCTCCAGACGGTGCTTCCTTGAATGCTTAGCCGCCTTTCGAGCTGCCATGCCGGGCTTGAGTTAGTGGTTTGCGCCCGGTACTCTACGTTAAAAGTCAGGCGGAACGGCTCTGAAGCTCCAGACGGTGCTTCCTTGAATGCTTAGCCGCCTTTCGAGCTCTCCTGCCCGGCGTGGGTTTCGCGTCCGCGCCCGGTACATTATGGAAGCCAAAAAAAAAAAAAATTCTAAGTGCGAGTGGGACCGGCCTGGGGGGCTTCCTTGAAAGCCCATCCGCCCTCCGAGCTCTCCCACCGGTCGTGGGTTGGCGTCCGCCACTGCTCAAAGCGAACTTCAAATCATCTGCTTAATAATGTGGAACGCCATTCTTGAGTAGTTTCTCCTTAATGTGGGCTCAACTGGCCGGTAATCATCACCGGTGTCTGAAATTGATCTCAGTTATCCAAAGAGCCCTGACACGGAATACCGTCCATGAGTTTAATTGAAAAACAAAAAATTTAATCTTTCTGACACATAAATACAATTTGCATAATAATTTGGAACACAGTGTAGACTTCCAGCGGACCGCGCGCGGCTCGGCTGACGGCGCAGCGCGATCTGGTACCGCTGCGCGGGACGAAACACGCCCCGTGCAGAGTTCCAGGCGGCCGGGAAGACATTTAAGCGCTGCCGCTGCCGCCTCGGCGGGGAGTTGCCGTCCTCCGGTGGACACGACGAGTAAATACACCAGCAATCGCACTTACACCGTGTTCCAAATTATTATGCAAATGACATTTATCTCAGATTTTCCTAAATAGTCGATGCAAAATGAGTCAGCATAATTTTCAAGTCATCAACCATTATTTTGATGAATTCTAATTTTATTGAACAAACCTCCGAATGATCACAGAATTTTTAAAAAATAAAAAACTTAAAATGCACTGTTCCACATTATTACGCACAACAGAGTTTTATAACATTTTATAGGTTTTTATGAACTGAAATGCCCATCTTAAGAATTTACAGCATTAGGAGGTCATATTTACTGAAATCAAAAGCTATTTCAAAGAAAAGACAAACAAGTTACATTTTAACATAGGACCCTTTATTTCAATAAAAAACAAAGTTACATTTTAACATAGGACCCTTTGTTCAACAGCAGCTTCACGATTCTTCCATCCACTGAACTTGTGAGTTTTTGTACAGTTTCTGGTTGAATTTCTTGGCAGGATCTAAGAATAGCCTGCCAGAGCTGCTCTTTGGAATTGAACTGCCTCCCACCTTCGTAGATTTTCTGCTTGACGATGCTCCACAAGTTTTCAATAGGATTGAGGTCAGGGGAGCATGGGGGCCACACCATCAGTTTCTCTCCCTTTATTCCCATAGATGCCAAAGACGTTGACGTATTTCTTGCAGCATGAGATGGTGCATTGTCATGCATGAAGATGATCTTTTGACGGAAAGCACGGTTCTTCCTGTTGTACCATGGACAGAAGTGTTGAGTCAGAAATTCCACGTAGTTAACAGACGTAATTTTGACGCCTTCAGGGACCCTAAAGGGGCCAAGCAGCTCTCTCCCCATGATTCCGGCCCAAAACATCACTCCGCCACCTCCCTGCTGACGCCGCAGCCTTGTTGGGCTATCGTGGCCGTCCACCAACCATCCACGACTCCATCCATCTGTAAAGTCAAGTCAAATCAAGTTTATTTGTATAGCCCTAAATCACAAGCAGTCTCAAAGGGCTTCACATAGACAGAAATTGACAATTATTCTCAAAGCATCCCCTGAGCTCTCAAAAGTGCAAGGAAAAACTTAAAAAACCCTACCTGGCCCATCCAAGGTTGCACGGCACTCGTCGGTGAACAGGACTGTCTGAAAATTTGTCTTCATGTAAGTCTGGGCCCACTGCAGCCGTTTCTGCTTGTTCGCGTTGTTCAGGGGTGGCCGAATGGAGGGTTTCCGCACAACTGCAAGCCTCTGGAGGATCCTGCACCTCGTCGTTCGTGGGACTTCACTGGCACCAGCAGCGTCGAATATTTGTTTGCTCGTCTTTAGTGGCATGCTTGCAGCCGCCCTCTTGATTCGATTTGTTTGTCTTGCAGAAACCTTCCTTGTCGTGCCTTTGTCTGCCCGAACGCGCGTTTGCTCCGAATCAGCGACGAATTTCTTCAAAGTTCGATGGTCGCGCTTAAGCTTTCGTGCAATATCGAATGTCTGCATACCTTGTCCAAGGCATCGAACGATTTCACGCTTCTCGACAGCAGAGAGATCCTTTTTCCTCCCCATGGTTGAACGAAATGGCCGAACGCTTAAAAACGCGGAACTTAAATAGACTTGTTAATTACTACAATTGCGCTCACCTGGCAGACTACCATGGACTGTACCATGACTGAGGGTGATTTCAGTACTTGAAAAACAAAAAATGTAATCTTTATGACACTTAAATACATTTTGCATAATAATTTGGAACACGGGACCGTGTTCCAAATTATTATGCAAAGGATATTTATCTCAGATTTTCCTAAATAGCTTCCTTGAAATGTTACCCGGCTTTTGAGCTCTCCTGCCCGGCGTGGGTTTGCGTCAGCGCCCGGTAACATTATGGAAGCTAAAAGAAAGAAAAAAGAAACAAATCTAAGTGCGATTGCTGGTGTCTAAATACATTTTGCATAATAATTTGGAACACGGGACCGTGTTCCAAATTATTATGCAAGTGATATTTATCTCAGATTTTCCTAAATAGCTTTACTCGTCGTGCCGACCGGAGGGAGGCCACTCCCCGCCGCAGCTGAACAGTCATCCCGGCCTAGTGGAGGTCTGCGCAGGGGGGGTCTTCCTTGAAATCTTAGCCGCCTTCCGAGCTCTCCTGCCGGGCGTGGGTTTGCGTCAGCGGCCGGTGTCATTTACTCGTCGTGCCGACCGGAGGGAGGCCACTCCCCGCCGCAGCTGAACAGTCATCCCGGCCTAGTGGAGGTCTGCGCAGGGGGGGTCTTCCTTGAAATCTTAGCCGCCTTCCGAGCTCTCCTGCCGGGCGTGGGTTTGCGTCAGCGGCCGGTGTCATTTACTCGTCGTGCCGACCGGAGGGAGGCCACTCCCCGCTACAGCTGAACAGTCATCCCGGCCTAGTGGAGGTCTGCGCAGGGGGGGTCTTCCTTGAAATCTTAGCCGCCTTCCGAGCTCTCCTGCCGGGCGTGGGTTTGCGTCAGCGGCCGGTGTCATTTACTCGTCGTGCCGACCGGAGGGAGGCCACTCCCCGCCACAGCTGAACAGTCATCCCGGCCTAGTGGAGGTCTGCGCAGGGGGGGTCTTCCTTGAAATCTTAGCCGCCTTCCGAGCTCTCCTGCCGGGCGTGGGTTTGCGTCAGCGGCCGGTGTCATTTACTCGTCGTGCCGACCGGAGGGAGGCCACTCCCCGCCACAGCTGAACAGTCATCCCGGCCTAGTGGAGGTCTGCGCAGGGGGGGTCTTCCTTGAAATCTTAGCCGCCTTCCGAGCTCTCCTGCCGGGCGTGGGTTTGCGTCAGCGGCCGGTGTCATTTACTCGTCGTGCCGACCGGAGGGAGGCCACTCCCCGCCGCAGCTGAACAGTCATCCCGGCCTAGTGGAGGTCTGCGCAGGGGGGGTCTTCCTTGAAATCTTAGCCGCCTTCCGAGCTCTCCTGCCGGGCGTGGGTTTGCGTCAGCGGCCGGTGTCATTTACTCGTCGTGCCGACCGGAGGGAGGCCACTCCCCGCCGCAGCTGAACAGTCATCCCGGCCTAGTGGAGGTCTGCGCAGGGGGGGTCTTCCTTGAAATCTTAGCCGCCTTCCGAGCTCTCCTGCCGGGCGTGGGTTTGCGTCAGCGGCCGGTGTCATTTACTCGTCGTGCCGACCGGAGGGAGGCCACTCCCCGCCGCAGCTGAACAGTCATCCCGGCCTAGTGGAGGTCTGCGCAGGGGGGGTCTTCCTTGAAATCTTAGCCGCCTTCCGAGCTCTCCTGCCGGGCGTGGGTTTGCGTCAGCGGCCGGTGTCATTTACTCGTCGTGCCGACCGGAGGGAGGCCACTCCCCGCCGCAGCTGAACAGTCATCCCGGCCTAGTGGAGGTCTGCGCAGGGGGGGTCTTCCTTGAAATCTTAGCCGCCTTCCGAGCTCTCCTGCCCGGCGTGGGTTTGCGTCAGCGCCCGGTAACATTATGGAAGCTAAAAGAAAGAAAAAAGAAACAAATCTAAGAGCAAGTGCTGGTGTATTTACTCGTCGTGTCCACCGGAGGGAGGCAACTCCCCGCCGCAGCTGCAGAGGCAGCTTTGAAAAGTCATCCTGGCCTAGTGGAGGTCTGCGCAGGAGGGGTCTTCCTTGAAATCTTAGCCGCCTTCCGAGCTCTCCTGCCGGGCGTGGGTTTGCGTCAGCGGCCGGTGTCATTTACTCGTCGTGTCCACCGGAGGGAGGCCACTCCCCGCCGCAGCTGCAGCGGCAGCTTTGAAACGTCATCCCGGCCCCCTGGAACTGTGCGCGGGGGGGGGCGATGCGTCCCGTGCGAGGTACCAGGTCGCGCTGCGCCGTCTGCCTGGCCGCTTTGGGCCCGCTGGAAGTCTATTAAAGCTCCGCGATCTCCGCCTCGGTGCTTAAAAAGCGTCCATCCGCTCTCCTGGAGCTTCTTTCGGTCATCTCGTCCGCGTGCACGGCCTGCCGGTGGCACCGGCTGGAGCTCCGCAAAAAGCTCCATTTCTGTTAAAAATGCTTAGCCGCGTCCCTGGAAGCCCAATCGGGCGTAGAAAGTGAGGGGGAAGGCCCCCAAAGCACCGGCTGGAAGTCCCAAAAAAGCTCCATGATTGGTCAAAAATGCTTAGCCGCGTCCCTGGAAGCGTAATCGGGCGTAAAAAGTGAGGCGGACCGGCCCTGGAGCTCCGTGTGGAGGTCCTCAAAAAGCTCCATAACGTGTTAAAAATGCTTAGCCGCGTCCCTGGAAGCGTAATCGGGCGTAAAATGTTAGGCGGAACGCCCCTGGAGAAAAAAAAATCCGCTCCTGGTACCTAAAATTTTCTCCAGCGGCGGGCTCGGAGTCTCATCTTTCTCCTGGCCGAGAAAAGAGCACTTTCCCCCGGACACCGAACCAGTCAACGTCCCCCTCCTGAGTGGACAAAAAAAATCCACTCCTGGTACCTAAGATTTTCTCCAGCGGCGGGCTTGGGACGAAAATGAATCTTCCTCCCGAAATTAAACCACTATAGGCGGACGCCAGCCCCAAGCACCAGCCCGCATAATAATTTGGAACACGGCACCGTGTTCCAAATTATTATGCAAATCTAATCGGGCGTAAAAAGTGAGGCGGACCGGCCCTGGAGCTCCGTGTGGAGGTCCTCAAAAAGCTCCATAACGTGTTAAAAATGCTTAGCCGCGTCCCTGGAAGCGTAATCGGGCGTAAAAAGTGAGGCGGACCGGCCCTGGAGCTCCGTGTGGAGGTCCTCAAAAAGCTCCATTTCTGTTAAAAATGCTTAGCCGCGTCCCTGGAAGCCCAATCGGGCGTAGAAAGTGAGGGGGAAGGCCCCCAAAGCACCGGCTGGAAGTCCCAAAAAAGCTCCATGATTGGTCAATAATGCTTAGCCGCCTCCCTGGAAGCCTAATCGGGCATAAAAAGCTAGGCGGAACGGCCCCAAAGCTCCACACGGAAGTCCCAAAAAAGCTCCATGATTGGTCAATAATGCTTAGCCGCCTCCCTGGAAGCCTAATCGGGCATAAAAAGTTAGGCGGAACGGCCCCAAAGCTCCACACGGAAGTCCCAAAAAAGCTCCATGATTGGTCAATAATGCTTAGCCGCCTCCCTGGAAGCCTAATCGGGCATAAAAAGTTAGGCGGAACGGCCCCAAAGCTCCACACGGAAGTCCCAAAAAAGCTCCATGATTGGTCAATAATGCTTAGCCGCCTCCCTGGAAGCCTAATCGGGCATAAAAAGCTAGGCGGAACGGCCCCAAAGCTCCACACGGAAGTCCCAAAAAAGCTCCATGATTGGTCAATAATGCTTAGCCGCCTCCCTGGAAGCCTAATCGGGCATAAAAAGTTAGGCGGAACGGCCCCAAAGCTCCACACGGAAGTCCCAAAAAAGCTCCATGATTGGTCAATAATGCTTAGCCGCCTCCCTGGAAGCCTAATCGGGCATAAAAAGCTAGGCGGAACGGCCCCAAAGCTCCACACGGAAGTCCCAAAAAAGCTCCATGATTGGTCAATAATGCTTAGCCGCCTCCCTGGAAGCCTAATCGGGCATAAAAAGTTAGGCGGAACGGCCCCAAAGCTCCACACGGAAGTCCCAAAAAAGCTCCATGATTGGTCAATAATGCTTAGCCGCCTCCCTGGAAGCCTAATCGGGCATAAAAAGCTAGGCGGAACGGCCCCAAAGCTCCACACGGAAGTCCCAAAAAAGCTCCATGATTGGTCAATAATGCTTAGCCGCCTCCCTGGAAGCCTAATCGGGCATAAAAAGTTAGGCGGAACGGCTCCAAAGCTCCACACGGAAGTCCCAAAAAAGCTCCATGATTGGTCAATAATGCTTAGCCGCCTCCCTGGAAGCCTAATCGGGCATAAAAAGTTAGGCGGAACGGCCCCAAAGCTCCACACGGAAGTCCCAAAAAAGCTCCATGATTGGTCAATAATGCTTAGCCGCCTCCCTGGAAGCCTAATCGGGCATAAAAAGTTAGGCGGAACGGCCCCAAAGCTCCACACGGAAGTCCGAAAAAAGCTCAAAAATTTTCTAAGTGCCAACGGCTCATTCGCCGTAATGTGTCCGCTCCGCGCTGGTTCCCCGGTCGGCCGCGAATAGCGCAAAATCAGCCTCACGGAAGTTCGAAAAAAGCTCAAAAATTTTCTAAGTGCCAACGGCTCATTCGCCGTAATGTGTCCGCTCCGCGCTGGTTCCCCGGTCGGCCGCGAATAGCGCAAAATCAGCCTCACGGAAGTTCGAAAAAAGCTCAAAAATTTTCTAAGTGCCAACGGCTCATTCGCCGTAATGTGTCCGCTCCGCGCTGGTTCCCCGGTCGGCCGCGAATAGCGCAAAAATCAGCCTAAGTGCAGTACCAACCTTGGCGTGTTGGTGCGCCAGAGTACGATGAGTTGGTCCCCCTAGTCACTGTACTCATTACCTTTACCCCCTAATCGCAAAATATAGTCAGAACGTATATGCAGAAGACTATTTTTTTCTTTTTTAAAATTTTCTAAGTGCCAGCGGATGCTGGCACACGAACTGTCCGAGCTACGACGGTTCTCCGGTCGGACAGCGAGGGTGAAAAAGCGGTCCTAAAATCACCGAGGGCTGCCGCACAAGTTGTCCGAGTGGCGACGGTTCCCCGGTCGGCCACGAATGTCGAAAATTCGGCCTCTCCACCACGGAGGTCGGTGAGAATTTCAGAATATTTTCTAAGTGCGAGCGTGGGCTGCCGCACAACTTGTCCGAGTGGCGACGGTTCCCCGGTCGGATCCGAATGTCGAAAATCCGGCCTCTCCACCACGGAGGTCGGTGAGAATTTCAGAATATTTTCTAAGTGCCAGCGTGGGCTGCCGCACAAGCTGTCCGAATTGCGACGGTTCTCCTTTCGGACCCGAATCGCAAAAATTCGGCCTCTCCACCACGGAAGTCGGTGAGAATTTCAGAATATTTTCTAAGTGCCAGCGTGGGCTGCCGCACAAGCTGTCCGCTTTGTCTGGTTCCCTCGGTCGGCCACGAATGGCGAAAAATCAGCCTCTCCTTCTGGAGCTCGCGCCAACTTTGGCAAATATTTTCTAAGTGCCAACGGCTCTTGCGCCGTAATGTGTCCGCTTTGTCTGGTTCCCTCGGTCGGCCACAAACAGCGAAAAATCAGCCTCTCCTTCTGGAGCTCGCGCCAACTTTGGCGAATATTTTCTAAGTGCCAACGGCTCTTGCGCCGTAATGTGTCCGCTTTGTCTGGTTCCCTCGGTCGGCCACGAATGGCGAAAAATCAGCCTCTCCTTCTGGAGCTCGCGCCAACTTTGGCAAATATTTTCTAAGTGCCAACGGCTCTTGCGCCGTAATGTGTCCGCTTTGTCTGGTTCCCTCGGTCGGCCACAAACAGCGAAAAATCAGCCTCTCCTTCTGGAGCTCGCGCCAACTTTGGCGAATATTTTCTAAGTGCCAACGGCTCTTGCGCCGTAATGTGTCCGCTTTGTCTGGTTCCCTCGGTCGGCCACGAACGGCGAAAAATCAGCCTCTCCTTCTGGAGCTCGCGCCAACTTTGGCGAATATTTTCTAAGTGCCAACGGCTCTTGCGCCGTAATGTGTCCGCTTTGTCTGGTTCCCTCGGTCGGCCACGAACGGCGAAAAATCAGCCTCTCCTTCTGGAGCTCGCGCCAACTTTGGCGAATATTTTCTAAGTGCCAACGGCTCTTGCGCCGTAATGTGTCCGCTTTGCCTGGTTCCCTCGGTCGGCCACGAACGGCGAAAAATCAGCCTCTCCTTCTGGAGCTCGCGCCAACTTTGGCGAATATTTTCTAAGTGCCAACGGCTCTTGCGCCGTAATGTGTCCGCTTTGCCTGGTTCCCTCGGTCGGCCACGAACGGCGAAAAATCAGCCTCTCCTTCTGGAGCTCGCGCCAACTTTGGCGAATATTTTCTAAGTGCCAACGGCTCTTGCGCCGTAATGTGTCCGCTTTGCCTGGTTCCCTCGGTCGGCCACGAACGGCGAAAAATCAGCCTCTCCTTCTGGAGCTCGCGCCAACTTTGGCAAAAATATTCTAAGTGCCAACGGCTCTTGCGCCGTAATGTGTCCGCTTTGTCTGGTTCCCTCGGTCGGCCACAAACGGCGAAAAATCAGCCTCTCCTTCTGGAGCTCGCGCCAACTTTGGCGAATATTTTCTAAGTGCCAACGGCTCTTGCGCCGTAATGTGTCCGCTTTGCCTGGTTCCCTCGGTCGGCCACGAACGGCGAAAAATCAGCCTCTCCTTCTGGAGCTCGCGCCAACTTTGGCGAATATTTTCTAAGTGCCAACGGCTCTTGCGCCGTAATGTGTCCGCTTTGCCTGGTTCCCTCGGTCGGCCACGAACGGCGAAAAATCAGCCTCTCCTTCTGGAGCTCGCGCCAACTTTGGCGAATATTTTCTAAGTGCCAACGGCTCTTGCGCCGTAATGTGTCCGCTTTGCCTGGTTCCCTCGGTCGGCCACGAACGGCGAAAAATCAGCCTCTCCTTCTGGAGCTCGCGCCAACTTTGGCAAAAATATTCTAAGTGCCAACGGCTCTTGCGCCGTAATGTGTCCGCTTTGTCTGGTTCCCTCGGTCGGCCACAAACGGCGAAAAATCAGCCTCTCCTTCTGGAGCTCGCGCCAACTTTGGCGAATATTTTCTAAGTGCCAACGGCTCTTGCGCCGTAAAGTGTCCGCTTTGCCTGGTTCCCTCGGTCGGCCACAAATAGCGAAAAATCAGCCTCTCCTTCTGGAGCTCGCCTAAGTGCCAACGGCTCTTGCGCCGTAATGTGTCCGCTTTGTCTGGTTCCCTCGGTCGGCCACAAACGGCGAAAAATCAGCCTCTCCTTCTGGAGCTCGCGCCAACTTTGGCGAATATTTTCTAAGTGCCAACGGCTCTTGCGCCGTAAAGTGTCCGCTTTGCCTGGTTCCCTCGGTCGGCCACAAATAGCGAAAAATCAGCCTCTCCTTCTGGAGCTCGCCTAAGTGCCAACGGCTCTTGCGCCGTAATGTGTCCGCTTTGTCTGGTTCCCTCGGTCGGCCACAAACGGCGAAAAATCAGCCTCTCCTTCTGGAGCTCGTGCCAACTTTGGCGAATATTTTCTAAGTGCCAACGGCTCTTGCGCCGTAAAGTGTCCGCTTTGCCTGGTTCCCTCGGTCGGCCACAAATAGCGAAAAATCAGCCTCTCCTTCTGGAGCTCGCCTAAGTGCCAACGGCTCTTGCGCCGTAATGTGTCCGCTTTGTCTGGTTCCCTCGGTCGGCCACAAACGGCGAAAAATCAGCCTCTCATTCTGGAGCTCGTGCCAACTTTGGCGAATATTTTATAAGTGCCAACGGCTCTTGCGCCGTAATGTGTCCGCTTTGCCTGGTTCCCTCGGTCGGCCACAAATAGCGAAAAAATCAGCCTCTCCTTCTGGAGCTCGCCTAAGTGCCAACGGCTCTTGCGCCGTAATGTGTCCGCTTTGCCTGGTTCCCTCGGTCGGCCACAAACGGCGAAAAATCAGCCTCTCATTCTGGAGCTCGTGCCAACTTTGGCGAATATTTTCTAAGTGCCAACGGCTCTTGCGCCGTAATGTGTCCGCTTTGCCTGGTTCCCTCGGTCGGCCACAAATAGCGAAAAAATCAGCCTCTCCTTCTGGAGCTCGCCTAAGTGCCAACGGCTCTTGCGCCGTAATGTGTCCGCTTTGTCTGGTTCCCTCGGTCGGCCACAAACGGCGAAAAATCAGCCTCTCATTCTGGAGCTCGTGCCAACTTTGGCGAATATTTTCTAAGTGCCAACGGCTCTTGCGCCGTAATGTGTCCGCTTTGCCTGGTTCCCTCGGTCGGCCACAAATAGCGAAAAAATCAGCCTCTCCTTCTGGAGCTCGCCTAAGTGCCAACGGCTCTTGCGCCGTAATGTGTCCGCTTTGCCTGGTTCCCTCGGTCGGCCACAAACGGCGAAAAATCAGCCTCTCATTCTGGAGCTCGTGCCAACTTTGGCGAATATTTTCTAAGTGCCAACGGCTCTTGCGCCGTAATGTGTCCGCTTTGCCTGGTTCCCTCGGTCGGCCACGAACGGCGAAAAATCAGCCTCTCCTTCTGGAGCTCGCCTAAGTGCCAACGGCTCTTGCGCCGTAATGTGTCCGCTTTGCCTGGTTCCCTCGGTCGGCCACAAATAGCGAAAAACCAGCCTCTCCTTCTGGAGCTCGCCTAAGTGCCAACGGCTCTTGCGCCGTAATGTGTCCGCTTTGCCTGGTTCCCTCGGTCGGCCACAAACGGCGAAAAATCAGCCTCTCCTTCTGGAGCTCGCCTAAGTGCCAACGGCTCTTGCGCCGTAATGTGTCCGCTTTGCCTGGTTCCCTCGGTCGGCCACAAATAGCGAAAAATCAGCCTCTCCTTCTGGAGCTCGCCTAAGTGCCAACGGCTCTTGCGCCGTAATGTGTCCGCTTTGCCTGGTTCCCTCGGTCGGCCACAAATAGCGAAAAATCAGCCTCTCCTTCTGGAGCTCGCCTAAGTGCCAACGGCTCTTGCGCCGTAATGTGTCCGCTTTGCCTGGTTCCCTCGGTCGGCCACAAACGGCGAAAAATCAGCCTCTCCTTCTGGAGCTCGCCTAAGTGCCAACGGCTCTTGCGCCGTAATGTGTCCGCTTTGCCTGGTTCCCTCGGTCGGCCACAAATAGCGAAAAATCAGCCTCTCCTTCTGGAGCTCGCCTAAGTGCCAACGGCTCTTGCGCCGTAATGTGTCCGCTTTGCCTGGTTCCCTCGGTCGGCCACAAACGGCGAAAAATCAGCCTCTCCTTCTGGAGCTCGCCTAAGTGCCAACGGCTCTTGCGCCGTAATGTGTCCGCTTTGCCTGGTTCCCTCGGTCGGCCACAAATAGCGAAAAATCAGCCTCTCCTTCTGGAGCTCGCCTAAGTGCCAACGGCTCTTGCGCCGTAATGTGTCCGCTTTGCCTGGTTCCCTCGGTCGGCCACAAATAGCGAAAAATCAGCCTCTCCTTCTGGAGCTCGCCTAAGTGCCAACGGCTCTTGCGCCGTAATGTGTCCGCTTTGCCTGGTTCCCTCGGTCGGCCACAAATAGCGAAAAATCAGCCTCTCCTTCTGGAGCTCGCCTAAGTGCCAACGGCTCTTGCGCCGTAATGTGTCCGCTTTGCCTGGTTCCCTCGGTCGGCCACAAACGGCGAAAAATCAGCCTCTCCTTCTGGAGCTCGCCTAAGTGCCAACGGCTCTTGCGCCGTAATGTGTCCGCTTTGCCTGGTTCCCTCGGTCGGCCACAAATAGCGAAAAATCAGCCTCTCCTTCTGGAGCTCGCCTAAGTGCCAACGGCTCTTGCGCCGTAATGTGTCCGCTTTGCCTGGTTCCCTCGGTCGGCCACAAACGGCGAAAAATCAGCCTCTCCTTCTGGAGCTCGCGCCAACTTTGGCGAATATTTTCTAAGTGCCAACGGCTCTTGCGCCGTAAAGTGTCCGCTTTGTCTGGTTCCCTCGGTCGGCCACAAATAGCGAAAAATCAGCCTCTCCTTCTGGAGCTCGCGCAAGTGCCAACGGCTCTTGCGCCGTAAAGTGTCCGCTTTGTCTGGTTCCCTCGGTCGGCCACAAATAGCGAAAAATCAGCCTCTCCTTCTGGAGCTCGTGCCAACTTTGGCGAATATTTTCTAAGTGCCAACGGCTCTTGCGCCGTAATGTGTCCGCTTTGTCTGGTTCCCTCGGTCGGCCACAAATAGCGAAAAATCAGCCTCTCCTTCTGGAGCTCGTGCCAACTTTGGCGAATATTTTCTAAGTGCCAACGGCTCTTGCGCCGTAAAGTGTCCGCTTTGCCTGGTTCCCTCGGTCGGCCACAAATAGCGAAAAATCAGCCTCTCCTTCTGGAGCTCGCGCCAACTTTGTCAAAAAATTTCTAAGTGCCAACGGCTCTTGCGCCGTAAAGTGTCCGCTTTGCCTGGTTCCCTCGGTCGGCCACAAATAGCGAAAAATCAGCCTCTCCTTCTGGAGCTCGCGCCAACTTTGTCGAAAAATTTCTAAGTGCCAACGGCTCTTGCGCCGTAAAGTGTCCGCTTTGTCTGGTTCCCTCGGTCGGCCGCAAATAGCGAAAAATCAGCCTCTCGCCCGTCAGGTACCAGGCGTTGGGGTACCAGGGGTAAGTGCAGTACCAGCTTTGGTCTGTTGGTGCGCCAGAGTACGATGAGTTGGTCCCCCTAGTCACTGTACTCATTACCTTTACCCCCAAATCGCAAAATATAGTCAGAACGAGTGTGGGGAACACAAGTTTTGGCCCCGAGAACCAGGCGGCTGGTGTCTCTAGCGATGTGTTCCCCCCCAAAAAGTGTTCACATGCTCGGACAGCGAACCTAGGAGCTACCGCAAAGCACTCTGGAAGTGCAAGAGCGAAAAATTTTCTAAGTACAAAAACTCTCGAAAATTTTCAAAGTGTCACAGTGCTCGAAAATTTTCAAAGTGCTACATGCTTTCCATCCAAGGAAGGAATAGTGGAGGACCGGCCGCCTCCTTAAACACAAGCCGGCGGAACGACGGGGAGGACCGGCCGCCTCCTTAAACACAGGCCGGTGGAACGTTTGGCAGAATTCTTCTCGTGGAGGACCGGCCGCCTCCTTAAACACAAGCCGGCGGAACGACGGGGAGGACCGGCCGCCTCCTTAAACACAGGCCGGTGGAACGTTTGGCAGAATTCTTCTCGTGGAGGACCGGCCGCCTCCTTAAACACAGGCCGGTGGGAACGGTTGGCAGAATTGCGTGACGGCCGCCTGCTCCCGGCGTCCGCACGTGAACGAACACCCCCTCCCGGGGACGGCCGTCTGCTCCCGACCGCCGTCCTTCACCCCCTCACCTTCCGGACCCCCGTCTGCTCCCGGCGGGCCTCCGAGTACCCCCACCTTCTCCCGAACTGACCGACAGGCAATGAGACCCGCCTTGGTAGGGCCCCCACCGGCCCCGGCTCGCGCCGGCGTTGGGTGGACGGTTCCTCCCCACTTGCGGGTCGCTCTCCACGGAGGACCGGTCGCCTCACTAAACATAGGCCGGGCGAAAATCTGCGAATGTTATACATCCAAGGAGGGAGGACCGGCCGCCTCCTTAAACCACCGGCCGGGCGAAAATATGCGAATGTTATACATCCAAGGAGGGAGGACCGGTCGCCTCACTAAACATAGGCCGGGCGAAAATCTGCGAATGTTATACATCCAAGGAGGGAGGACCGGCCGCCTCCTTAAACCACCGGCCGGGCGAAAATCTGCGAATGTTATACATCCAAGAAAGGAAGGAAGGAGGGAACCGGCCGCCTCCTTAAACACAGGCCGGGCGAAAATCTGCGAATCTTATCCATCCAAGGACGGAGGACCGGCCGCCTCCTTAAACACAGGCCGGTAGGAACGGTTGGCAGAATCGCGTGACGGCCGCCTGCTCCCGGCGTCCGCACGTGAACGAACACCCCCTCCCGGGGACGGCCGTCTGCTCCCGGCCGCCGTCCTTCACCCCCCTCAGCTTCCGGACCCCCGTCTGCTCCCGGCGGGCCTCCGAGTACCCTCCCCTTCTCCCGAACTGACCGACTGGCACTCATGACCCGCCTTGGTAGGGCCCCCACCGGCCCCGGCTCGCGCCGGCGTTGGATTGGACGGTTCCTCCCCACTTGCGGGTCGCACTCTAGCGCCTCGGCCGCCGCGAGAGCGTGCGCTACGCGCCGCCCCCGCAGGCCTTGGCGCGACCGAACGGCAGCGAGACCGAGACGCCCCGAATCCCCCACCTAGAGGAAATCAACGGAGGCCGAGCGCGCGATCCGATTGCGGCACGCCGCGTGGGTGTCCGCCGGCCGCGCCGGTCTACCGCGAATGCTGTTTCTCAAACCCTTGCCTAACCAGACGGCACCGCGGGATGTGTTGTCGCAACTCTGCTCGACTATCCGAATAGCCTTTCCCGACTACCGCGTTGCGGGAGGCGTCTTTCGTGCCGCCGGTGGCGTATGACCTTCCGCGAGAGGCGTGCGGGCTCGGGGGGGCCGCAACGACCGAGTCTGACTCGGACGGGGCGCAGCTTCCCTCCCGGTCGCAGCAATAAGCGCCGAACGCAGCGTTGGTCACCAGCCACCCCGGCGGGTTCGTCGGGAGCGCCGGTACCCTTCCGTAGCTAGTTGCCAGCTGGCCACAGCGGGCCGCACCGACCGAGTCTGACTCGGACGGGGCGCAGCTTCCCGTCTGGGTGACAGCGGCGCTGAGGACGGCGGGGCGGCCGGAACCCCTTCGACCCCCCGGCTCCCACCAGTGTCGATCAAACTCCGCATCCTGGCCGTAGCGCGAGACCGGCGGGCCGCAACGACCGAGTCTGACTCGGACGGGGCGCAGCTTCCCGCTTGGGCCTCGGCGCGCGCGCCTCGCGCGGGCAAGTCGCCGGCACAGCGCCGCGCCCCCGACCCCCGCTTTACGGAAACGAAGCGAGCCT